>NC_092715.1:275698376-275710820 GCF_047496885.1 Scyliorhinus torazame
GGTTAGGGTTAGGGTTAGGGTTAGGGTTAGGGTTAGGGTTAGGGTTAGGGTTAGGGTTAGGGTTAGGGTTAGGGTTAGGGTTAGGGTTAGGGTTAGGGTTAGGGTTAGGGTTAGGGTTAGGGTTAGGGTTAGGGTTAGGGTTAGGGTTAGGGTTAGGGTTAGGGTTAGGGTTAGGGTTAGGGTTAGGGTTAGGGTTAGGGTTAGGGTTAGGGTTAGGGTTAGGGTTAGGGTTAGGGTTAGGGTTAGGGTTAGGGTTAGGGTTAGGGTTAGGGTTAGGGTTAGGGTTAGGGTTAGGGTTAGGGTTAGGGTTAGGGTTAGGGTTAGGGTTAGGGTTAGGGTTAGGGTTAGGGTTAGGGTTAGGGTTAGGGTTAGGGTTAGGGTTAGGGTTAGGGTTAGGGTTAGGGTTAGGGTTAGGGTTAGGGTTAGGGTTAGGGTTAGGGTTAGGGTTAGGGTTAGGGTTAGGGTTAGGGTTAGGGTTAGGGTTAGGGTTAGGGTTAGGGTTAGGGTTAGGGTTAGGGTTAGGGTTAGGGTTAGGGTTAGGGTTAGGGTTAGGGTTAGGGTTAGGGTTAGGGTTAGGGTTAGGGTTAGGGTTAGGGTTAGGGTTAGGGTTAGGGTTAGGGTTAGGGTTAGGGTTAGGGTTAGGGTTAGGGTTAGGGTTAGGGTTAGGGTTAGGGTTAGGGTTAGGGTTAGGGTTAGGGTTAGGGTTAGGGTTAGGGTTAGGGTTAGGGTTAGGGTTAGGGTTAGGGTTAGGGTTAGGGTTAGGGTTAGGGTTAGGGTTAGGGTTAGGGTTAGGGTTAGGGTTAGGGTTAGGGTTAGGGTTAGGGTTAGGGTTAGGGTTAGGGTTAGGGTTAGGGTTAGGGTTAGGGTTAGGGTTAGGGTTAGGGTTAGGGTTAGGGTTAGGGTTAGGGTTAGGGTTAGGGTTAGGGTTAGGGTTAGGGTTAGGGTTAGGGTTAGGGTTAGGGTTAGGGTTAGGGTTAGGGTTAGGGTTAGGGTTAGGGTTAGGGTTAGGGTTAGGGTTAGGGTTAGGGTTAGGGTTAGGGTTAGGGTTAGGGTTAGGGTTAGGGTTAGGGTTAGGGTTAGGGTTAGGGTTAGGGTTAGGGTTAGGGTTAGGGTTAGGGTTAGGGTTAGGGTTAGGGTTAGGGTTAGGGTTAGGGTTAGGGTTAGGGTTAGGGTTAGGGTTAGGGTTAGGGTTAGGGTTAGGGTTAGGGTTAGGGTTAGGGTTAGGGTTAGGGTTAGGGTTAGGGTTAGGGTTAGGGTTAGGGTTAGGGTTAGGGTTAGGGTTAGGGTTAGGGTTAGGGTTAGGGTTAGGGTTAGGGTTAGGGTTAGGGTTAGGGTTAGGGTTAGGGTTAGGGTTAGGGTTAGGGTTAGGGTTAGGGTTAGGGTTAGGGTTAGGGTTAGGGTTAGGGTTAGGGTTAGGGTTAGGGTTAGGGTTAGGGTTAGGGTTAGGGTTAGGGTTAGGGTTAGGGTTAGGGTTAGGGTTAGGGTTAGGGTTAGGGTTAGGGTTAGGGTTAGGGTTAGGGTTAGGGTTAGGGTTAGGGTTAGGGTTAGGGTTAGGGTTAGGGTTAGGGTTAGGGTTAGGGTTAGGGTTAGGGTTAGGGTTAGGGTTAGGGTTAGGGTTAGGGTTAGGGTTAGGGTTAGGGTTAGGGTTAGGGTTAGGGTTAGGGTTAGGGTTAGGGTTAGGGTTAGGGTTAGGGTTAGGGTTAGGGTTAGGGTTAGGGTTAGGGTTAGGGTTAGGGTTAGGGTTAGGGTTAGGGTTAGGGTTAGGGTTAGGGTTAGGGTTAGGGTTAGGGTTAGGGTTAGGGTTAGGGTTAGGGTTAGGGTTAGGGTTAGGGTTAGGGTTAGGGTTAGGGTTAGGGTTAGGGTTAGGGTTAGGGTTAGGGTTAGGGTTAGGGTTAGGGTTAGGGTTAGGGTTAGGGTTAGGGTTAGGGTTAGGGTTAGGGTTAGGGTTAGGGTTAGGGTTAGGGTTAGGGTTAGGGTTAGGGTTAGGGTTAGGGTTAGGGTTAGGGTTAGGGTTAGGGTTAGGGTTAGGGTTAGGGTTAGGGTTAGGGTTAGGGTTAGGGTTAGGGTTAGGGTTAGGGTTAGGGTTAGGGTTAGGGTTAGGGTTAGGGTTAGGGTTAGGGTTAGGGTTAGGGTTAGGGTTAGGGTTAGGGTTAGGGTTAGGGTTAGGGTTAGGGTTAGGGTTAGGGTTAGGGTTAGGGTTAGGGTTAGGGTTAGGGTTAGGGTTAGGGTTAGGGTTAGGGTTAGGGTTAGGGTTAGGGTTAGGGTTAGGGTTAGGGTTAGGGTTAGGGTTAGGGTTAGGGTTAGGGTTAGGGTTAGGGTTAGGGTTAGGGTTAGGGTTAGGGTTAGGGTTAGGGTTAGGGTTAGGGTTAGGGTTAGGGTTAGGGTTAGGGTTAGGGTTAGGGTTAGGGTTAGGGTTAGGGTTAGGGTTAGGGTTAGGGTTAGGGTTAGGGTTAGGGTTAGGGTTAGGGTTAGGGTTAGGGTTAGGGTTAGGGTTAGGGTTAGGGTTAGGGTTAGGGTTAGGGTTAGGGTTAGGGTTAGGGTTAGGGTTAGGGTTAGGGTTAGGGTTAGGGTTAGGGTTAGGGTTAGGGTTAGGGTTAGGGTTAGGGTTAGGGTTAGGGTTAGGGTTAGGGTTAGGGTTAGGGTTAGGGTTAGGGTTAGGGTTAGGGTTAGGGTTAGGGTTAGGGTTAGGGTTAGGGTTAGGGTTAGGGTTAGGGTTAGGGTTAGGGTTAGGGTTAGGGTTAGGGTTAGGGTTAGGGTTAGGGTTAGGGTTAGGGTTAGGGTTAGGGTTAGGGTTAGGGTTAGGGTTAGGGTTAGGGTTAGGGTTAGGGTTAGGGTTAGGGTTAGGGTTAGGGTTAGGGTTAGGGTTAGGGTTAGGGTTAGGGTTAGGGTTAGGGTTAGGGTTAGGGTTAGGGTTAGGGTTAGGGTTAGGGTTAGGGTTAGGGTTAGGGTTAGGGTTAGGGTTAGGGTTAGGGTTAGGGTTAGGGTTAGGGTTAGGGTTAGGGTTAGGGTTAGGGTTAGGGTTAGGGTTAGGGTTAGGGTTAGGGTTAGGGTTAGGGTTAGGGTTAGGGTTAGGGTTAGGGTTAGGGTTAGGGTTAGGGTTAGGGTTAGGGTTAGGGTTAGGGTTAGGGTTAGGGTTAGGGTTAGGGTTAGGGTTAGGGTTAGGGTTAGGGTTAGGGTTAGGGTTAGGGTTAGGGTTAGGGTTAGGGTTAGGGTTAGGGTTAGGGTTAGGGTTAGGGTTAGGGTTAGGGTTAGG
Source organism: Scyliorhinus torazame (assembly GCF_047496885.1). Classification (NCBI taxonomy): domain Eukaryota; kingdom Metazoa; phylum Chordata; class Chondrichthyes; order Carcharhiniformes; family Scyliorhinidae; genus Scyliorhinus; species Scyliorhinus torazame. The sequence goes on from NC_092715.1 coordinate 275,701,630, forward strand.
GTTAGGGTTAGGGTTAGGGTTAGGGTTAGGGTTAGGGTTAGGGTTAGGGTTAGGGTTAGGGTTAGGGTTAGGGTTAGGGTTAGGGTTAGGGTTAGGGTTAGGGTTAGGGTTAGGGTTAGGGTTAGGGTTAGGGTTAGGGTTAGGGTTAGGGTTAGGGTTAGGGTTAGGGTTAGGGTTAGGGTTAGGGTTAGGGTTAGGGTTAGGGTTAGGGTTAGGGTTAGGGTTAGGGTTAGGGTTAGGGTTAGGGTTAGGGTTAGGGTTAGGGTTAGGGTTAGGGTTAGGGTTAGGGTTAGGGTTAGGGTTAGGGTTAGGGTTAGGGTTAGGGTTAGGGTTAGGGTTAGGGTTAGGGTTAGGGTTAGGGTTAGGGTTAGGGTTAGGGTTAGGGTTAGGGTTAGGGTTAGGGTTAGGGTTAGGGTTAGGGTTAGGGTTAGGGTTAGGGTTAGGGTTAGGGTTAGGGTTAGGGTTAGGGTTAGGGTTAGGGTTAGGGTTAGGGTTAGGGTTAGGGTTAGGGTTAGGGTTAGGGTTAGGGTTAGGGTTAGGGTTAGGGTTAGGGTTAGGGTTAGGGTTAGGGTTAGGGTTAGGGTTAGGGTTAGGGTTAGGGTTAGGGTTAGGGTTAGGGTTAGGGTTAGGGTTAGGGTTAGGGTTAGGGTTAGGGTTAGGGTTAGGGTTAGGGTTAGGGTTAGGGTTAGGGTTAGGGTTAGGGTTAGGGTTAGGGTTAGGGTTAGGGTTAGGGTTAGGGTTAGGGTTAGGGTTAGGGTTAGGGTTAGGGTTAGGGTTAGGGTTAGGGTTAGGGTTAGGGTTAGGGTTAGGGTTAGGGTTAGGGTTAGGGTTAGGGTTAGGGTTAGGGTTAGGGTTAGGGTTAGGGTTAGGGTTAGGGTTAGGGTTAGGGTTAGGGTTAGGGTTAGGGTTAGGGTTAGGGTTAGGGTTAGGGTTAGGGTTAGGGTTAGGGTTAGGGTTAGGGTTAGGGTTAGGGTTAGGGTTAGGGTTAGGGTTAGGGTTAGGGTTAGGGTTAGGGTTAGGGTTAGGGTTAGGGTTAGGGTTAGGGTTAGGGTTAGGGTTAGGGTTAGGGTTAGGGTTAGGGTTAGGGTTAGGGTTAGGGTTAGGGTTAGGGTTAGGGTTAGGGTTAGGGTTAGGGTTAGGGTTAGGGTTAGGGTTAGGGTTAGGGTTAGGGTTAGGGTTAGGGTTAGGGTTAGGGTTAGGGTTAGGGTTAGGGTTAGGGTTAGGGTTAGGGTTAGGGTTAGGGTTAGGGTTAGGGTTAGGGTTAGGGTTAGGGTTAGGGTTAGGGTTAGGGTTAGGGTTAGGGTTAGGGTTAGGGTTAGGGTTAGGGTTAGGGTTAGGGTTAGGGTTAGGGTTAGGGTTAGGGTTAGGGTTAGGGTTAGGGTTAGGGTTAGGGTTAGGGTTAGGGTTAGGGTTAGGGTTAGGGTTAGGGTTAGGGTTAGGGTTAGGGTTAGGGTTAGGGTTAGGGTTAGGGTTAGGGTTAGGGTTAGGGTTAGGGTTAGGGTTAGGGTTAGGGTTAGGGTTAGGGTTAGGGTTAGGGTTAGGGTTAGGGTTAGGGTTAGGGTTAGGGTTAGGGTTAGGGTTAGGGTTAGGGTTAGGGTTAGGGTTAGGGTTAGGGTTAGGGTTAGGGTTAGGGTTAGGGTTAGGGTTAGGGTTAGGGTTAGGGTTAGGGTTAGGGTTAGGGTTAGGGTTAGGGTTAGGGTTAGGGTTAGGGTTAGGGTTAGGGTTAGGGTTAGGGTTAGGGTTAGGGTTAGGGTTAGGGTTAGGGTTAGGGTTAGGGTTAGGGTTAGGGTTAGGGTTAGGGTTAGGGTTAGGGTTAGGGTTAGGGTTAGGGTTAGGGTTAGGGTTAGGGTTAGGGTTAGGGTTAGGGTTAGGGTTAGGGTTAGGGTTAGGGTTAGGGTTAGGGTTAGGGTTAGGGTTAGGGTTAGGGTTAGGGTTAGGGTTAGGGTTAGGGTTAGGGTTAGGGTTAGGGTTAGGGTTAGGGTTAGGGTTAGGGTTAGGGTTAGGGTTAGGGTTAGGGTTAGGGTTAGGGTTAGGGTTAGGGTTAGGGTTAGGGTTAGGGTTAGGGTTAGGGTTAGGGTTAGGGTTAGGGTTAGGGTTAGGGTTAGGGTTAGGGTTAGGGTTAGGGTTAGGGTTAGGGTTAGGGTTAGGGTTAGGGTTAGGGTTAGGGTTAGGGTTAGGGTTAGGGTTAGGGTTAGGGTTAGGGTTAGGGTTAGGGTTAGGGTTAGGGTTAGGGTTAGGGTTAGGGTTAGGGTTAGGGTTAGGGTTAGGGTTAGGGTTAGGGTTAGGGTTAGGGTTAGGGTTAGGGTTAGGGTTAGGGTTAGGGTTAGGGTTAGGGTTAGGGTTAGGGTTAGGGTTAGGGTTAGGGTTAGGGTTAGGGTTAGGGTTAGGGTTAGGGTTAGGGTTAGGGTTAGGGTTAGGGTTAGGGTTAGGGTTAGGGTTAGGGTTAGGGTTAGGGTTAGGGTTAGGGTTAGGGTTAGGGTTAGGGTTAGGGTTAGGGTTAGGGTTAGGGTTAGGGTTAGGGTTAGGGTTAGGGTTAGGGTTAGGGTTAGGGTTAGGGTTAGGGTTAGGGTTAGGGTTAGGGTTAGGGTTAGGGTTAGGGTTAGGGTTAGGGTTAGGGTTAGGGTTAGGGTTAGGGTTAGGGTTAGGGTTAGGGTTAGGGTTAGGGTTAGGGTTAGGGTTAGGGTTAGGGTTAGGGTTAGGGTTAGGGTTAGGGTTAGGGTTAGGGTTAGGGTTAGGGTTAGGGTTAGGGTTAGGGTTAGGGTTAGGGTTAGGGTTAGGGTTAGGGTTAGGGTTAGGGTTAGGGTTAGGGTTAGGGTTAGGGTTAGGGTTAGGGTTAGGGTTAGGGTTAGGGTTAGGGTTAGGGTTAGGGTTAGGGTTAGGGTTAGGGTTAGGGTTAGGGTTAGGGTTAGGGTTAGGGTTAGGGTTAGGGTTAGGGTTAGGGTTAGGGTTAGGGTTAGGGTTAGGGTTAGGGTTAGGGTTAGGGTTAGGGTTAGGGTTAGGGTTAGGGTTAGGGTTAGGGTTAGGGTTAGGGTTAGGGTTAGGGTTAGGGTTAGGGTTAGGGTTAGGGTTAGGGTTAGGGTTAGGGTTAGGGTTAGGGTTAGGGTTAGGGTTAGGGTTAGGGTTAGGGTTAGGGTTAGGGTTAGGGTTAGGGTTAGGGTTAGGGTTAGGGTTAGGGTTAGGGTTAGGGTTAGGGTTAGGGTTAGGGTTAGGGTTAGGGTTAGGGTTAGGGTTAGGGTTAGGGTTAGGGTTAGGGTTAGGGTTAGGGTTAGGGTTAGGGTTAGGGTTAGGGTTAGGGTTAGGGTTAGGGTTAGGGTTAGGGTTAGGGTTAGGGTTAGGGTTAGGGTTAGGGTTAGGGTTAGGGTTAGGGTTAGGGTTAGGGTTAGGGTTAGGGTTAGGGTTAGGGTTAGGGTTAGGGTTAGGGTTAGGGTTAGGGTTAGGGTTAGGGTTAGGGTTAGGGTTAGGGTTAGGGTTAGGGTTAGGGTTAGGGTTAGGGTTAGGGTTAGGGTTAGGGTTAGGGTTAGGGTTAGGGTTAGGGTTAGGGTTAGGGTTAGGGTTAGGGTTAGGGTTAGGGTTAGGGTTAGGGTTAGGGTTAGGGTTAGGGTTAGGGTTAGGGTTAGGGTTAGGGTTAGGGTTAGGGTTAGGGTTAGGGTTAGGGTTAGGGTTAGGGTTAGGGTTAGGGTTAGGGTTAGGGTTAGGGTTAGGGTTAGGGTTAGGGTTAGGGTTAGGGTTAGGGTTAGGGTTAGGGTTAGGGTTAGGGTTAGGGTTAGGGTTAGGGTTAGGGTTAGGGTTAGGGTTAGGGTTAGGGTTAGGGTTAGGGTTAGGGTTAGGGTTAGGGTTAGGGTTAGGGTTAGGGTTAGGGTTAGGGTTAGGGTTAGGGTTAGGGTTAGGGTTAGGGTTAGGGTTAGGGTTAGGGTTAGGGTTAGGGTTAGGGTTAGGGTTAGGGTTAGGGTTAGGGTTAGGGTTAGGGTTAGGGTTAGGGTTAGGGTTAGGGTTAGGGTTAGGGTTAGGGTTAGGGTTAGGGTTAGGGTTAGGGTTAGGGTTAGGGTTAGGGTTAGGGTTAGGGTTAGGGTTAGGGTTAGGGTTAGGGTTAGGGTTAGGGTTAGGGTTAGGGTTAGGGTTAGGGTTAGGGTTAGGGTTAGGGTTAGGGTTAGGGTTAGGGTTAGGGTTAGGGTTAGGGTTAGGGTTAGGGTTAGGGTTAGGGTTAGGGTTAGGGTTAGGGTTAGGGTTAGGGTTAGGGTTAGGGTTAGGGTTAGGGTTAGGGTTAGGGTTAGGGTTAGGGTTAGGGTTAGGGTTAGGGTTAGGGTTAGGGTTAGGGTTAGGGTTAGGGTTAGGGTTAGGGTTAGGGTTAGGGTTAGGGTTAGGGTTAGGGTTAGGGTTAGGGTTAGGGTTAGGGTTAGGGTTAGGGTTAGGGTTAGGGTTAGGGTTAGGGTTAGGGTTAGGGTTAGGGTTAGGGTTAGGGTTAGGGTTAGGGTTAGGGTTAGGGTTAGGGTTAGGGTTAGGGTTAGGGTTAGGGTTAGGGTTAGGGTTAGGGTTAGGGTTAGGGTTAGGGTTAGGGTTAGGGTTAGGGTTAGGGTTAGGGTTAGGGTTAGGGTTAGGGTTAGGGTTAGGGTTAGGGTTAGGGTTAGGGTTAGGGTTAGGGTTAGGGTTAGGGTTAGGGTTAGGGTTAGGGTTAGGGTTAGGGTTAGGGTTAGGGTTAGGGTTAGGGTTAGGGTTAGGGTTAGGGTTAGGGTTAGGGTTAGGGTTAGGGTTAGGGTTAGGGTTAGGGTTAGGGTTAGGGTTAGGGTTAGGGTTAGGGTTAGGGTTAGGGTTAGGGTTAGGGTTAGGGTTAGGGTTAGGGTTAGGGTTAGGGTTAGGGTTAGGGTTAGGGTTAGGGTTAGGGTTAGGGTTAGGGTTAGGGTTAGGGTTAGGGTTAGGGTTAGGGTTAGGGTTAGGGTTAGGGTTAGGGTTAGGGTTAGGGTTAGGGTTAGGGTTAGGGTTAGGGTTAGGGTTAGGGTTAGGGTTAGGGTTAGGGTTAGGGTTAGGGTTAGGGTTAGGGTTAGGGTTAGGGTTAGGGTTAGGGTTAGGGTTAGGGTTAGGGTTAGGGTTAGGGTTAGGGTTAGGGTTAGGGTTAGGGTTAGGGTTAGGGTTAGGGTTAGGGTTAGGGTTAGGGTTAGGGTTAGGGTTAGGGTTAGGGTTAGGGTTAGGGTTAGGGTTAGGGTTAGGGTTAGGGTTAGGGTTAGGGTTAGGGTTAGGGTTAGGGTTAGGGTTAGGGTTAGGGTTAGGGTTAGGGTTAGGGTTAGGGTTAGGGTTAGGGTTAGGGTTAGGGTTAGGGTTAGGGTTAGGGTTAGGGTTAGGGTTAGGGTTAGGGTTAGGGTTAGGGTTAGGGTTAGGGTTAGGGTTAGGGTTAGGGTTAGGGTTAGGGTTAGGGTTAGGGTTAGGGTTAGGGTTAGGGTTAGGGTTAGGGTTAGGGTTAGGGTTAGGGTTAGGGTTAGGGTTAGGGTTAGGGTTAGGGTTAGGGTTAGGGTTAGGGTTAGGGTTAGGGTTAGGGTTAGGGTTAGGGTTAGGGTTAGGGTTAGGGTTAGGGTTAGGGTTAGGGTTAGGGTTAGGGTTAGGGTTAGGGTTAGGGTTAGGGTTAGGGTTAGGGTTAGGGTTAGGGTTAGGGTTAGGGTTAGGGTTAGGGTTAGGGTTAGGGTTAGGGTTAGGGTTAGGGTTAGGGTTAGGGTTAGGGTTAGGGTTAGGGTTAGGGTTAGGGTTAGGGTTAGGGTTAGGGTTAGGGTTAGGGTTAGGGTTAGGGTTAGGGTTAGGGTTAGGGTTAGGGTTAGGGTTAGGGTTAGGGTTAGGGTTAGGGTTAGGGTTAGGGTTAGGGTTAGGGTTAGGGTTAGGGTTAGGGTTAGGGTTAGGGTTAGGGTTAGGGTTAGGGTTAGGGTTAGGGTTAGGGTTAGGGTTAGGGTTAGGGTTAGGGTTAGGGTTAGGGTTAGGGTTAGGGTTAGGGTTAGGGTTAGGGTTAGGGTTAGGGTTAGGGTTAGGGTTAGGGTTAGGGTTAGGGTTAGGGTTAGGGTTAGGGTTAGGGTTAGGGTTAGGGTTAGGGTTAGGGTTAGGGTTAGGGTTAGGGTTAGGGTTAGGGTTAGGGTTAGGGTTAGGGTTAGGGTTAGGGTTAGGGTTAGGGTTAGGGTTAGGGTTAGGGTTAGGGTTAGGGTTAGGGTTAGGGTTAGGGTTAGGGTTAGGGTTAGGGTTAGGGTTAGGGTTAGGGTTAGGGTTAGGGTTAGGGTTAGGGTTAGGGTTAGGGTTAGGGTTAGGGTTAGGGTTAGGGTTAGGGTTAGGGTTAGGGTTAGGGTTAGGGTTAGGGTTAGGGTTAGGGTTAGGGTTAGGGTTAGGGTTAGGGTTAGGGTTAGGGTTAGGGTTAGGGTTAGGGTTAGGGTTAGGGTTAGGGTTAGGGTTAGGGTTAGGGTTAGGGTTAGGGTTAGGGTTAGGGTTAGGGTTAGGGTTAGGGTTAGGGTTAGGGTTAGGGTTAGGGTTAGGGTTAGGGTTAGGGTTAGGGTTAGGGTTAGGGTTAGGGTTAGGGTTAGGGTTAGGGTTAGGGTTAGGGTTAGGGTTAGGGTTAGGGTTAGGGTTAGGGTTAGGGTTAGGGTTAGGGTTAGGGTTAGGGTTAGGGTTAGGGTTAGGGTTAGGGTTAGGGTTAGGGTTAGGGTTAGGGTTAGGGTTAGGGTTAGGGTTAGGGTTAGGGTTAGGGTTAGGGTTAGGGTTAGGGTTAGGGTTAGGGTTAGGGTTAGGGTTAGGGTTAGGGTTAGGGTTAGGGTTAGGGTTAGGGTTAGGGTTAGGGTTAGGGTTAGGGTTAGGGTTAGGGTTAGGGTTAGGGTTAGGGTTAGGGTTAGGGTTAGGGTTAGGGTTAGGGTTAGGGTTAGGGTTAGGGTTAGGGTTAGGGTTAGGGTTAGGGTTAGGGTTAGGGTTAGGGTTAGGGTTAGGGTTAGGGTTAGGGTTAGGGTTAGGGTTAGGGTTAGGGTTAGGGTTAGGGTTAGGGTTAGGGTTAGGGTTAGGGTTAGGGTTAGGGTTAGGGTTAGGGTTAGGGTTAGGGTTAGGGTTAGGGTTAGGGTTAGGGTTAGGGTTAGGGTTAGGGTTAGGGTTAGGGTTAGGGTTAGGGTTAGGGTTAGGGTTAGGGTTAGGGTTAGGGTTAGGGTTAGGGTTAGGGTTAGGGTTAGGGTTAGGGTTAGGGTTAGGGTTAGGGTTAGGGTTAGGGTTAGGGTTAGGGTTAGGGTTAGGGTTAGGGTTAGGGTTAGGGTTAGGGTTAGGGTTAGGGTTAGGGTTAGGGTTAGGGTTAGGGTTAGGGTTAGGGTTAGGGTTAGGGTTAGGGTTAGGGTTAGGGTTAGGGTTAGGGTTAGGGTTAGGGTTAGGGTTAGGGTTAGGGTTAGGGTTAGGGTTAGGGTTAGGGTTAGGGTTAGGGTTAGGGTTAGGGTTAGGGTTAGGGTTAGGGTTAGGGTTAGGGTTAGGGTTAGGGTTAGGGTTAGGGTTAGGGTTAGGGTTAGGGTTAGGGTTAGGGTTAGGGTTAGGGTTAGGGTTAGGGTTAGGGTTAGGGTTAGGGTTAGGGTTAGGGTTAGGGTTAGGGTTAGGGTTAGGGTTAGGGTTAGGGTTAGGGTTAGGGTTAGGGTTAGGGTTAGGGTTAGGGTTAGGGTTAGGGTTAGGGTTAGGGTTAGGGTTAGGGTTAGGGTTAGGGTTAGGGTTAGGGTTAGGGTTAGGGTTAGGGTTAGGGTTAGGGTTAGGGTTAGGGTTAGGGTTAGGGTTAGGGTTAGGGTTAGGGTTAGGGTTAGGGTTAGGGTTAGGGTTAGGGTTAGGGTTAGGGTTAGGGTTAGGGTTAGGGTTAGGGTTAGGGTTAGGGTTAGGGTTAGGGTTAGGGTTAGGGTTAGGGTTAGGGTTAGGGTTAGGGTTAGGGTTAGGGTTAGGGTTAGGGTTAGGGTTAGGGTTAGGGTTAGGGTTAGGGTTAGGGTTAGGGTTAGGGTTAGGGTTAGGGTTAGGGTTAGGGTTAGGGTTAGGGTTAGGGTTAGGGTTAGGGTTAGGGTTAGGGTTAGGGTTAGGGTTAGGGTTAGGGTTAGGGTTAGGGTTAGGGTTAGGGTTAGGGTTAGGGTTAGGGTTAGGGTTAGGGTTAGGGTTAGGGTTAGGGTTAGGGTTAGGGTTAGGGTTAGGGTTAGGGTTAGGGTTAGGGTTAGGGTTAGGGTTAGGGTTAGGGTTAGGGTTAGGGTTAGGGTTAGGGTTAGGGTTAGGGTTAGGGTTAGGGTTAGGGTTAGGGTTAGGGTTAGGGTTAGGGTTAGGGTTAGGGTTAGGGTTAGGGTTAGGGTTAGGGTTAGGGTTAGGGTTAGGGTTAGGGTTAGGGTTAGGGTTAGGGTTAGGGTTAGGGTTAGGGTTAGGGTTAGGGTTAGGGTTAGGGTTAGGGTTAGGGTTAGGGTTAGGGTTAGGGTTAGGGTTAGGGTTAGGGTTAGGGTTAGGGTTAGGGTTAGGGTTAGGGTTAGGGTTAGGGTTAGGGTTAGGGTTAGGGTTAGGGTTAGGGTTAGGGTTAGGGTTAGGGTTAGGGTTAGGGTTAGGGTTAGGGTTAGGGTTAGGGTTAGGGTTAGGGTTAGGGTTAGGGTTAGGGTTAGGGTTAGGGTTAGGGTTAGGGTTAGGGTTAGGGTTAGGGTTAGGGTTAGGGTTAGGGTTAGGGTTAGGGTTAGGGTTAGGGTTAGGGTTAGGGTTAGGGTTAGGGTTAGGGTTAGGGTTAGGGTTAGGGTTAGGGTTAGGGTTAGGGTTAGGGTTAGGGTTAGGGTTAGGGTTAGGGTTAGGGTTAGGGTTAGGGTTAGGGTTAGGGTTAGGGTTAGGGTTAGGGTTAGGGTTAGGGTTAGGGTTAGGGTTAGGGTTAGGGTTAGGGTTAGGGTTAGGGTTAGGGTTAGGGTTAGGGTTAGGGTTAGGGTTAGGGTTAGGGTTAGGGTTAGGGTTAGGGTTAGGGTTAGGGTTAGGGTTAGGGTTAGGGTTAGGGTTAGGGTTAGGGTTAGGGTTAGGGTTAGGGTTAGGGTTAGGGTTAGGGTTAGGGTTAGGGTTAGGGTTAGGGTTAGGGTTAGGGTTAGGGTTAGGGTTAGGGTTAGGGTTAGGGTTAGGGTTAGGGTTAGGGTTAGGGTTAGGGTTAGGGTTAGGGTTAGGGTTAGGGTTAGGGTTAGGGTTAGGGTTAGGGTTAGGGTTAGGGTTAGGGTTAG